>NW_027509721.1:705000-712500 GCF_048541705.1 Temnothorax americanus
GTCAATTGGAATTCATGAAAAGGAAAACAACGTCAAAATTTCGGCGTCTTCGCGCTGCTTTGGCTTTGACGTTTAAAGCTGAGAAAATCCAGCTTTCTTTGCTTGACGCTAGCGTCAGATCGAAATCACGTGATCTCGCGATACGCTGAAACTGGCTGAAACGAGCGTCCCATGAATTCGCACCTAAAGGGGCCTTTTCATGCTGACGCTCGACGCTCATTTTCAGCGGCAAGAAGGTCGCATGACCACAAGTGACGTCGGCGTCAATTGAAATTCATGAAAAGGAAAACAGCGTCAAAATTTCGGCGTCTTCGCGCTGCTTTGGCTTTGACGCTAAAGCTGAAAAAATCCAGCTTTCTTTGCTTGACGCTAGCGTCAGCGCGAAATCACGTGATTCCGCGATACGCTAGCGTCAAGCAAAGAAAGCTGGATTTTCTCACCTTTATTCACGTCGTTCGCTTTGGCGTTGTAAGCGCTTACGGATCGACTAATGACGTCATCGTTGACGTCATAATTTCTGCTGACAAACGCTTATTTCTGCAAGGTAGGGCAGTGTGAGCGTGATCAAGCGTAAGTGCTTACGTTCATTTCGGAACGCATTGTTAGCGGATTGCATATCAACAAACATGTCGTCGAATCGAATTATAGACGGAGAAATTGTAACGAAATTTCAAATTCCAGCATTTAACACGCAGTGGTTTTTTCTACATTGAATTTCTCACAAATAGATCTGTACATAATTTAAATATTAAGCAAAGAAGAATTATATGCATACACAAAAATAAATTAAAAATTGAATAAACGAAATATAGGCTCTCCTGAATAAATCAATAAATAAAGGAAAGTAAGAGAGGCAATCAGAGCCACGCGCGGTAATTAATGCGCAATCAAAATAAGTCAATAATAAAATATATTAGTTAATACAAATTCGGACGTTTCGACACTTTTTTTGTGTCATCTTCAGCGTAAAAATGAAAATAATACATGAGAGTTTCAGATGATAAATTACAGTCAATCGCGATAAAATGAGTCAATCAGTAGAAAAGCGCAGTCAAAACAATAAAATAAAATTCATACAAATGTTCGATAGTTTGTCAGGATATGCAAATGCTCCGAATCGATTGCATCTTCGACGTTTACTTCTAAGTTGGAAGACCAGGTAGAAAGGAAAGATTCGATTATTGTCTTTTCTAATCCGCACTAAATTACCTTTTTTAAAAAAAGGTAAAAAAAAGCGCCAAGTACACGTATAGTAGTGTATATGTTGTTATCTAAAAAAAAAAAAGAAAATAGTAGTATTATACCTCGAAAAAACCTAAGTAACAAGTGGTAGATCTTTATATCTCAAAAAAATCTCAAAAAAATCTAAGCAGTAGTATCTTTATTTCCGAAAAATTATAACCCAAGTGATACACGTCACAAAATTATGTTACCTTATCAAAAAGAAGAGTCGCGCTTCAAGTGATCTATTACACAATTACAAAAATGAAATGATATCTCTTTAAATCAGAGCGCCAATTACAGAGTGAACATGTATATTGCCTCAAAAAATAATTGTTGCACTACTTTGAAAAATCTTTACATTGTGTCAATTAGAAAAGAATGTATGATAACAATTTTATAAGATTAAAAAATTTTATTTAAATTTAACAAGGAAATACAAGATATTTAAATACAAAGTTTACATGTGTATTTTTTAATGGTCACAAAGAATTACAGAGCTAACAGTACAAAATACAAATATTTTATTAAAATATTTAATCCAACGAGGGAATACAATTTGTATTTAAATATAAAGTTTATATATGTATTTTTCAATAGAATAAAAAATTTAATCACAAAGAATTACAGAGGTAACAGTACAAAATAAAAATATTTTATTAAAATACATAAATTTTTCTTGTAAAAAAACTTGGCGCTGTTAGACCTCGAAATTTTAAATAAATAAATAAACTTATTCTATACTTAATTATAAGCCGCATTATCCGTCGTCCGCGTCGTCACGCACACACATATCATTCACTCCCACATCCACGCTGATAATCATTTAATATTACTCCTATCGCATTCTTCTCTGAATTATTTTTATTTATTGTTGTCCTTATTTGTATATACGTATATACGTATATACATTGTAATTTGTTACTTCTGTAACTATTAATTCTCTAGTTGCGCACCACGTACCGCGCTTGACTCGTATCGCCGTCTTTTAATTAATTTGTTGACATTTTCACGAGTCTAATGATATATTTGAATCTACGCAGGCTGAAACATGCGCTTGTTAAACTTATCAACACTGTTATTGCGATAAATATTACCACATGCCTCGGTAGTCGAATTGGTACGACGCCCTTCACGGAATGAGGGAAATTCCAGGTTCGAATCCTGGCTAAGGTAATATTTTTTGCAATAATTTCTTTACAGTTTTTTAAATAATTAAATCGTATAGATTTAATTCCGGGGAGGGAAGGGTATTAATGTTCCAACGATAACTGTGTTTCAAGTCCGACAAACAATCGGCGCGCAGTTTATTAAGTTGGAATATATGTATATACGTATATACATTGTAATTTGTTACTTCTGTAACTATTAATTTTCTAGTTGCGCACCACGTACCGCGCTTGACTCGTATCGCCGTCTTTTAATTAATTTGTTGACATTTTCACGAGTCTAATGATATATTTATTTTAATAAAATATTTGTATTTTGTACTGTTAGCTCTGTAATTCTTTGTGACCATTAAAAAATACACATGTAAACTTTGTATTTAAATATCTTGTATTCCCTTGTTAAATTTAAATAAAAATTTTTAATCTTATAAAATTGTTATCATACATTCTTTTCTAATTGACACAATGTAAAGATTTTTCAAAGTAGTGCAACAATTATTTTTTGAGGCAATATACATGTTCTCTCTGTAATTGGCGCTCTGATTTAAAGAGATATCATTTCATTTTTGTAATTGTAATAGATCACTTAAAGCGCGACTCTTCTTTTTGATAAGGTAACATAATTTTGTGACGTGTATCACTTGGGTTATAATTTTTCGGAAATAAAGATACTACTGCTTAGATTTTTTCGAGATTTTTTGAGATATAAAGATCTACCACTTGTTACTTAGGTTTTTTGGAGGTATAATACTACCACTTTGTTTTTTTCGAGGTAACAACATAACAGGGTAACAACATAATACATATACACTACTATACGTGTACTTGGCGCTTTTTTTTACCTTTTTTTAAAAAAAAGTAATTTTGTGCGGATATCACGCCTTTTTGTAGTGTTACGCATCTTAATCTTATAAACAATATATCTTATAATCTTATAAACAGTATATAATACAAGGTATGAAGCTAAAAGTGTTACGGACTATTATTTCTAAGGAAAACAACAATTTAATATTTTGCTTAGTTTTTTTAAAATAATAATCTGTAACCTTTTTAGTTGTACACCTTGTATATATTTTTCAATTTTAACATAAAACATAATCGCAATAAAACATGATTAATGTTAATAAGTCGTTAACTGTAAAATTCTTTATTTATTTTTATTTGCGTGTCTTACTGAATATTGTTCGCAACTGTATATGTACCGATATTTTCAGGTATCGATATTTTTGATAATTGTTTTTACGTCAGACATAATTTTAATTCATCCAATTTTTATTATGTCTAGACATAATTTTCGTCCAATTTTTATTGTCTAGACATAATTTTAATTCAGCGATTTTTATTATGTCATGACATAATTTTAATTCTGCCGCTAGGAAAATTTTAAGTCGATTCTTATGAATCAAGCTTGAATTTAATGTCTAGGAGTCCCAGGTTGCCGATGACGAGGTCACATAATGCGCTACGTAGTTTTCGGTGTCTACATGTATTAATACCTCGAATTCGATATCTACGTGTCCTACATTGAGTGCGTTCGGCCGATACTTTGCTAGCCTAGCAATCGTGAGCAGTCGCTCGTTTTCGCTCGTTTTCTCTCTTTTGACCTAATGGATTAAAAGGAGAGAAAACGAGCAAAAACGAGCGACTGCTCACGATTGCTAGGCTAGCGGAATATCGGTTAAACGCACCCATTCAGATTTAAAGTTATTAATACACCTAGACACCAAAAACTATGAAGCGCACTATGTGGACCTCGTCATCGGCAACCTGGAACACGTAGACATCGAATTCAAGGTATTATTACACCTAGACACCGAAAACTACGGAGCGCGCTATCTGAACCTTGTCATCAGCAACCTGGGACACCTAGACATCAATTTCAAGGTATTAATACACGTAGACACCAAAAACTACGGAGCTCACTATCTAGACATCGTCATCGGCAACCTGGGACACTTAGACATCGCATTCAACGTATTATTACACCTGGACACCGAAAACTATGAAGCGCACTATGTGGACCTCGTCATCGGCAACGTGGGACACTTAGACATCGAATTCAACGTACGATTACACCTGGACACCGAAAACTATGAACCGCACTATCTGGATCCCGTCATCGGCAACCTGGGATACGTGGACATCAAATTCAAGGTATTAATGCACGTAGACACCGAAAACTACGGAGCGCACTATGTGGACCTTGTCATCGGCAACCTGGGACACCTAGACATCGAATTCAACGTACGATTACACCTGGACACCGAAAACTATGAAGCGCATTATCTGGATCTCATCATCGGCAACCTGGGATACGTGGACATCGAATTCAAGGTATTATTACACCTGGACACCGAAAACTATGAAGCGCATTATCTGGATCTCATCATCGGCAACCTGGGATACGTGGACATCGAATTCAAGGTATTATTACACCTGGACACCGAAAACTATGAAGCGTACTATCTGGACCTCGTCATCGCCAACCTGGGATATCTAGACATCGAATTCAAGCTTGATTCATAAGAATTCACTTAAAAATTCCTTAGCGGCACTTTCTGCCAAGCGTAGAGAACCTTCTTTTCCGGCAGCGGTAGTAATAATAATATAAGGATACGAAATCTCTCCAGATAAACTTGAAGCAATTGACTCAATATATATATTATATATATACCTAATTTTTACCTAAATAGAAATCTTCCTCCTGACCGATAAGTCTATCGACCTAATTTCGAAATAAGCGCGCGATATCGACACAGGCGATACCTGCGCCGCCAGCGTCGAAAAAGTGAAAATGACGTTTCTGATTATGACGTCATCATATAAGACGTCGGCGTTAGAAGTATTTTTTTTAAATAATAATCTGTAACCTTTTTAGTTGTACACCTTGTATATATTTTTCAATTTCAACATAAAACATAATCGCAATAAAGCATGATTAATGTTAATAAGTCGTTAACTGTAAAATTCTTTATTTATTTTCATTTTCGTGTCTTAGAGCCAATTTCACCAACCACAGTTAGCTTAACCGACGGTTAAAGTTAGCAGGATTGACCAATAAAAAGCAGAGTGGATTCATTTCTATTGGTCAATTCTGCTAACTTTATGCTAACTGTGGTTGGTGAAATTGGCCCTTACTGAATGTTGTTCGCAACTGTATATGTACCTATATCTTCAGGTATCGATATTTTTGATAATTATTTTTACGTCAGACATAATTTTAAATCATCCAATTTTTATTATGTTTAGACATAATTTTCGTCCAATTTTTATTATGTCTAAACATAATTTTAATTCAGCGATTTTTATTATGTCATGACATAATTTTAATTCTGCTGCTAGGGAAATTTTAAGTCGATTTTTATGAATCAAGCTTGAATTCAATATCTAGGTGTCCCAGGTTGCCGATGACGAGGTCCACATAGTGCGCTCTATAGTTTCGGTGTCCAGGTGTATTAATACCTTGAATTCGATGGCCACGTGTTCCAAGTTGCCGATGACGAGATCCACATAGTGCGCTTCGTAGTTTTCGGTGTCTACATGTATTAATACCTCAAATTCAATATTCAATATATTCGATTTTTTTTTTTGAAATTTTATTACTATTTTATAACTAAATTTGTTTCTTAAGATGCAGTCTATGATTATAAATATTTTCTCGTATTTGAAAAACACACCTTGGTGGGATTCGAACTCGGGACCTCGGGACCTCTGGATCGTGAGCTAACTGCCTTACGTGGTAGACTACTTCTTAATTTGATGTAAGTATTATATATAGTCTACATATGTCACAACCGGCGCAAATATATAATTTTTCAAAAATCATCTTAAGAAACAAATTCAGTTTAAAAAAAGTATATAGCTGCACAAATTTTTAATATTGACATCCCACACAGCACATAATATTGCAGAAATATTGCAGCAATATTATTTTTCCATTGCAATATTACAATGAAATATATCAGAAATATTGCAGTGAAATATATCAGTAATATTAAAATGTCCGCGAAAATGAATATCAGTAATATTACTGATATATATATCAGTAATATATCTAATATATCAGTAATATATCAGTAATATATCAATAATATTACGGTAATATTACTATAATATTTGCGTGATATTTGTATAATATTGCTAGGAATTAAACCATTTTAATAATTTTTATTAAATTTTTTTGAATTATTTGTAATAGTATTGTTACATATAATATACAAGACTTTTTGACTTGATATGGTCTCAAGAATATGCTATTGCAATAATACCCTAATTTCTTTAAATATTTGTGTATACATTTTCTTGAAGCTTTCATGTGTACACAATTATTTAAAAAAATTAGAATACTATTGCAACAGTATATTCTTGAAACCAAATCAAGTAAAAGAGTCCTGTACCACTTTTCACTCCGACGAACATTTATTGACAAACATCTATTGTAAGGTGGTCCTTTCGTGAGAACAAGTATTAGATAAGTACCTAAATTTGATATATGTTAAATATACAGTAATAAGGGACATGTGTACAAAAAATCAAGTAAGGTTACCGACACTTTACAAGAAGTAAGTCATTCTAAATGTGCGTTCGCGGAGCGTGCCATTGTCATTCTATCCTTGTTTACATCTAATGAACGAGAAAGATAGAATGATGCAAATCGCCACGGCCGAGGTTTTCAACGAATAATACATGATAATACATTATTCATGTCTTAAAATATTCCCTGAAGTTTTCGGATTTCGTACATATCTTGAAAATAAGGGCTTGCCGAATATTTTGCTCTGATATATGAGGTTAAATAAGTAGTGGATCCAATCGCATATTGCTTTACTCGTACTGTCATGCCTGACCTTGCAGCCGCGCGCATCACCGGCAGGGACCACGAAGGAGGAGGCGAAAGGGCCGGACTGTATGGGAGCGATATGGCGTTATAGGCTTCAACGGAAAAAAATAAAATATTCTGAAAATTTTTCAAAATATTTTTTATACTTATAAAACGCTATAAATAACATTAAAACGTTATTGTTTAAGTTTATCTTGCAGTAAAATTTATTTAAAGATCGTTATATATATAGTCAACATTGTGAGTCCAGTAATCGCGCATGATTGGTCG